>NW_020230534.1:392500-426365 GCF_003227715.2 Harpegnathos saltator | reverse complement strand
TCCGCTTCTACTGGGAAGTAGAGAGTCGTCCATTAGTCCAAAATGTAGGGTTTTGAAAGGGCTTTAATTTGTAACCTGTCCGAAGCATGTATCTCTAACCGTTTAGGAGATATCGAAGGTTAAAGTTTTCCAACCTTCTCCGTCGATATCTCCGCTTTACTGGGAGTAGAGAGTCGTCCATGTAGTGCAAAATGTAGGGTTTTGAAAAGGCTTTAATTTGGTACCTGTCCGAAGCCTGTATCTCTAACCGTTAGGAGAGATATCGAAGGTTAAAGTTTTCCAACCTTTCTCCGTCGATATCTCCGCTTCTACTGGGAGTAGAGAGGTCGTCCATGTAGTGCAAAACGTAGGGTTTTGAAAGGGCTTTAATTTGGTACCTGTTCCGAAGCCTGTATCTCTAACCGTTTAGGAGATATCGAAGGTTAAAGTTTTCCAACCTTTCTCCGTCGATATCCAGCATTCATCCGTCGATATCTCCGCTTCTACTGGGAGTAGAGGACTTCCATGTAGTCCAAAAATGTAGGGTTTTGAAAGGGCTTTAATTTGGTACCTGTCCGAAGCCTGTATCTCTAACCGTTTAGGAGATATCGAAGGTTAAAGTTTTCCAACCTTTCTCCGTCGATATCTCCGCTTCTACTGGGAGTAGAGAGTCGTCCATGTAGTCCAAAATGTAGGGTTTTGAAAGGGCTTTAATTTGGTACCTGTCCGAAGCCTGTATCTCTAACCGTTTAGGAGATATCGAAGGTTAAAGTTTCCTACCTTTTCTCCGTCGATATCCAGCCTTCATCCGTCGATATCTCCGCTTCTATTGGGAGTAGAGGTCGTCATGTAGTCCAAAATGTAGGGTTTTGAAAGGGCTTTAATTTGGTACCTGTCCGAAGCCTGTATCTCTAACCGTTTAGGAGATATCGAAGGTTAAAGTTTTCCAACCTTTCTCCGTCGATATCTCCGCTTCTACTGGGAGTAGAGAGTCGTCCATGTAGTGCAAAATGTAGGGTTTTGAAAGGGCTTAATTTGGTACCTGTCCGAAGCCTGTATCTCTAACCGTTTAGGAGATATCGAAGGTTAAAGTTTTCCACTTTCTCCTCGATACCGTTCTCCGTCGATATCTCCGCTTCTACTGGGAGTAGAGAGTCGTCCATGTAGTGCAAAATGTAGGGTTTTGAAAGGGCTTTAATTTGGTACCTGTCCGAAGCCTGTATCTCTAACCGTTTAGGAGATATCGAAGGTTAAAGTTTTCCAACCTTTCTCCGTCGTTCGATATCTCCGCTTCTACTGGGAGTAGAGAGTCGTCCATGTAGTCCAAAATGTAGGGTTTTGAAAGGGCTTTAATTTGGTACCAGTCCGAAGCCTGTATCTCTAACCGTTTAGGAGATATCGAAGGTTAAAGTTTTCCAGCTTTTCTCCGTCGATTCCAGCCTTCCCCGTCGATATCTCCGCTTCTACTGTGTGTAGAGAGTTTGCCTTGTAGTCGAAAATGTAGGGTTTTGAAAGGCTTTAATTTGGTACCAGTCAGCCTGTATCTCTAACCGTTTAGGAGATATCGAAGGTTAAAGTTTTCCAGCATTTCTCCGTCGATATCCAGCCTTCCTCCGTCGATATCTCCGCTTCTACTCGGAGTAGAGAGTTTGCCATGTAGTCGAAAATGTAGGGTTTTGAAAGGACTTTAATTTGGTACCGGAGCCAGGCCTGTATCTCTAACCGTTTAGGAGATATCGAAGATTAAAGTTTTCCAACCTTTCTCCGTTGATATCTCCGCTTCTACTGCGAGTAAAGAGTCGCCATTTACGGCAAAATGTAGGGTTTTGAGAGTACTATAATTTGGTACCAGAGCCAGGCCGGTATCTCTAACCGTTTAGGAGATATCGAAGGTTAAAGTTTTCCAGCATTTCTCCGTCGATATCCAGCCTTCCTCCGTCGATATCTCCTCTTCTACTGGGAGTAGAGAGTTTGCCATGTAGTCGGAAATATAGGGTTTTGAAAGGACTTTAATTTGGTACCGGAGCCAGGCCTGTATCTCTAACCGTTCAGGAGATATCGAAGATTAAAGTTTTCCAACCTTTCTCCGTTGATATCTCCGCTTCTACTGGGAGTAGAGAGTCGCCATTTACGGCAAAATGTAGGGTTTTGAGAGGACTTTAATTTGGTACCAGAGCCAGACCTGTATCTCTAACCGTTTAGGATATATCGAGGGTTAAAGTTTTCCAGCATTTCTCCGTCGATATCCAGCCTTCCTCTGTCGATATCTCCGCTTCTACTGGGAGTAGAGAGTTTGCCATGTAGTCGAAAATGTAGGGTTTTGAAAGGACTTTAATTTGGTACCAGAGCCAGGCCTGTATCTCTAACCGTTCAGGAGATATCGAAGGTTAAAGTTTTCCAGCCTTTCTCCGTCGATATCCAGCCTTCCTCCGTCGATATCTCCGCTTCTACTGGGAGTAGAGAATTTGACATGTAGTCGAAAATGTAGGGTTTTGAAAGGACTTTAATTTGGTATCAGAGCCAGGCCTGTATCTCTAACCGTTTAGGAGATATCGAAGATTAAAGTTTTCCAACCTTTCTCCGTTGATATCTCCGCTTCTACTGGGAGTAGAGCGTCGCCATTTACGGCAAAATGTAGGGTTTTAAGAGGACTTTAATTTGGTACCAAAGCCAGGCGTGCATCTCTAACCGTTTAGGAGATATCGAAGGTTAAAGTTTTCCAGCATTTCTCCGTCGATATCCAGCCTTCCTCTGTCGATATCTCCGCTTCTACTGGGAGTAGAGAGTTTGCCATGTAGTCGAAAATGTAGGGTTTTGAATGGACTTTAATTTGGTACCAGAGCCAGGCCTGTATCTCTAACCGTTTAGGAGATATCGAAGATTAAAGTTTTCCAACCTTTCTCCGTTGATATCTCCGCTTCTACTGGGAGTAGAGAGTCGCCATTTACGGCAAAATGTAGGGTTTTGAGAGGACTTTAATTTGGTATCAGAGCCAGGCCTGTATCTCTAACCGTTTAGGAGATATCGAAGGTTAAAGTTTTCCAGCATTTCTCCGTCGATATCCATCCTTCCTCCGTCGATATCTCCGCTTCTACTGGGAGTAGAGAGTCGTCCATGTAATCGAAAATGTAGGGTTTTGAGAGGACTTTATTTTGGTGCCAGAACCAGGCCTGTATCTCCAACCGTTTAGGAGGTATCGAAGGTTACATATTTTAATTAAATTTAATTTTAATTGAATTTTTAAATTTTTATGTTGATATCTTCGCTTCTACTGGGAGTAGAATGTCTAGATTTATGGTAAGAATAAGGTTGATATAGGACTATATTGTGTCAAGAGAGCTTACCTATGTTTTGAGCCGTTTCCGCGAAGAAACTGGTCTGACGACGTTCGCAGCCTCGGTGGAATTTGACGCTCGCGTTCGCACGGGTTTAACGTTCTACTCGCGAAGGGACGCCATCGTCCCTCTTTTCACAACGGTGTCGTATATTTAGTTCCTTTCTTCCTTATTTTCCGCGACATCGATACCGCGACGGGGCCCTAACGAGGCAAGTTCACTTGTAACTAGCGTTTATCTCAGGAGCGCTTCTTGGGAATATTCCGCTCGAAGTGTTAGTCCGCGATAGAAAATTTCCTGCGATCGGAGACCGCTGTAGTTTAAAGTTAAATTGCAGCAAGAGTATTGTTATCGGACAGCTCTGAAACGGGCTGCTGACATCCATCTGTGGCGTCTACCGCGCGCCTTTGCAATTACCGGTAAATTCAATTTTCTCGATTGCTCGCACGATTTCAAGTGGCCATAACATGGCGATAATACATGGCAATATATGGCAATAATATATAGCAATAACATTCGGCAATAATATATGGCAGCAATATATGGCAATAATATATAGCTATAATATATGGCAATAATTCATGGAATATATTTGTCGTTACAAAAGTCAATGCAGATTTGCGGCATGCACAATGTAATAATAAAAGAGCTCTCTGCGAGCATTGAGTCAAATACTCACCGTTGATGATATTGATGATGCCCCGTTACATCCAACCAGATCAATCAATGTCCGCCCATGTCCGCTGCCGCTCTTCATGTCGCGCAGCATCTATCTTACAGCGCGTCCCACGTTGATTATTACTTTCGCCACACTTCCGCGACGCGGTCGATACTTGTATGAGAGCGGCGATATTTGCGTCAATTAACAAATGTTTTACGTTGACATCGTTGGAAACTTTTTACGCGTTGCGAAATGGACTCTATAAACTCGATCAGCTAGGAGCAAGAACCGTGTGAAAATTTATCGACTCATCCAACAGATTTTTACAGCGCTTTTCGCGATCGCTTCTGAAAAGTCGCGAAAATGCGGGAGTATCGATATCTACGAGAATATTCGCGAATGCATGAGAGGAAAAATTAGACAATCAGACCGGTCTCTTCGGGAGAGCGGGGTGAGAGGTGGAGAGAGGGGGTGAGAGGGGGAGAGGGAGGGAGAGAGAGAGAGAGAGAGAGAGAGAGAGAGAGAGAGTATGAGTGGAGAGGAGAGGAGAGCGGGGCAAAGTTTTCACGCATTATAATTCCGTCACGACGAAGCTTACGTTCGCGATACTTTGGCGGAATGAGAATTTAAGCTTCCTTTGTTAACGTGAATAACAACACGTATATCGGTAATCGTGGTCGCGATATTCAAAGGCACGCGAGCGAGGATACCTCAAGCTCGGCGTGCGCTGGCGTAATTTCTGCACGCATTATACGCTACTCGAGACAATAGAGATCGTGATGAATGGACAATATTGCCAAATAATTTTACAGCCTGTTTTGGAAATAAAAGAAAAGTAGCCAACAGTATCGGCATTTATACGTATGAATATATTTTACACGGACAATTGAATATTATCAAATAAGTGTCGTTAAATAATTCTGCGGCCCGCTTGAAAAATGAAAATAAAGTAGCTGATGACGGTATCGCGATTGTAGATATGAATATCTCTTATTCAAATGAATATCAAAAGAAAATCATTCGGTATTTTAAATCTCGTATGTAATGCAAGCTATCGATCAAGTAATCCCCTGATTGTTTCGAGCAATGTATTTTATTCAACGTCACAAACACACACATGCAAAATCTATTTGCAATTCGCATTGACTCGAATCGATCGATATTTTATCTCCCATAGTCCCACATCCGTCATGCGGAATTTTGCTTATCTTTTCATGTTGCATTTACTCACCGAAACGACTTGCAGTCAGAGCCGGCCACGTTCCGCTTCAACTCTGTAACAAAAAATTCACATTCGCTTATTAGATTTGACTAACGAGTGCGAGCGAGTAAAAGAGTAGTTTACCCTCTGCGATCGTAATTCAAGTCGAGCCGGAAATTATATCCCAGCTCTAGATCGCCAAAGGTCAATCAGAGGACTATAGTAAACTTGTAAACTTACCTTCAAGCCGACCCTGCTTGGCCCGAACCGGATCCTCCGGTGCGGCATCCGCGTCCGCCGGATTGCTGTTGCTTTCCACAACAACCGAAACAGAAAAATAATTTTCCCGGTTGATAACCTGCGGTAGAGAGAGAATATCTTTGATCGGGACGAATCGAAAATACGGAAATATTTTGATACGGAATTTTTATCTTTATATTTTTATTCCAACATTGAAAATTTAAATGAGACATGAAGCTTTCAAGACAGCTGAGGAACAAGTTGCAAAGACAAAGATTGTAAAGAGTTGAACACAGATGTGTAGGAAACTTGTAAACTTTACCTTCCGGCTGACCCTGGTCTACCCGAACCGGATCCTCCGGTGCAGCATCCGCGTCCGCCGGACTTGCTTTCCGCAACGTCTGGAACAAAAATTTAGCGTTCCTGGTTGGTAAGCTGCGATAGAGAAAGAATGTTTGGTCGAGATGAGTAGAGAATATTCGCTACGATTTTTTTTCTTCATTGAGATTGAAAGTCTAGATAGGAGCTTTTGAAAGAGCTGTCGAAAAAAAATGACAACAAGAAGCGGAGATAACAGTTGTGTGCTCTCGAAAATACTCTTTTACGAATGGACATTTAAATTTAGATTCCATAACGAGAGTAAACAGATTTGAAAGAAGCACTGACCGAAAACAAAAAAGGTCGCAGTCTAAAGGCTCGTCTACAATAGCTGTAAGAGTATGGCTGTAAGGTTGCAAGATACGAAATTAAATGTTTTCATTCGCTGACAGCTTACGTTACAGCCTTGCAGCCTTACTCTTACAGCTATTGTAGACGAGCCTTAAAAGGAAGGTATGACGTTAAATATTCTACACAAGACCGGTATACTCATACAGTTGGAAATTATTTAGAATGTTTGATTAAGAACATGATGAATTAGAGATCCGCATTCATAGACCGTTATCCGTCTCTGTCTGGATCAATATCTTTTGTATACAACAACGCAATAAATAGATAGACAGACAGAGATTGACGAGAGTAATTGCAAATTCATAAAGTGATGATTACTAGTCGGATGATGACGGATTGTGAATGCCGAGCGCGAAATTCCGACTTCTTATTCCCGGAAAATTCGTCAAACGTCCGCTCTCGTTATTGGAGACCTCCCGCATAATAAATGATTCCACATACCTGGAAATGTGACATATCGCTGCCGGCGTCCTGCTTCCCGGCTGCTGGAGTCCCGCTTCGGATTTCACTCGCTCACGCTTTTAATGCCGATTACTTGCGATTCGACCATGCGGTTAATCAACGACGCGATGCCGATTGAGTATCTCGAGGACCGACGAGATACATTTCTTTCGAGACGGAAGTGACGAGCGCGTCGCGCACGGCTGCTGTTGATGGAATGAATACACGAGGTGCGCGAGTATTATAATACGAAGGGCAAAAAGTGTCGTCGCTCGCGAGCCGATCAACACAATCGGCGCGATGTAAACATTGACGGCGGTTGAAGCAAGAGAGACTTGCCCTTGGGCATCTTTTCTTTTCTCGAAGGTTCCGGGACAACGAGGGGAATGCGGGGAGGCCTTTCAACTATACGCGACATTGATTTACTACTTATTGATTACTGAAAATAAAGAAAATTATTCTGTCGAAGCATCGGATATTTGTTAGCTTTATGTTAATTAAAGAGGAATGTGTACGATTAGAAAATATGTTAGCAACTAATTGTACAGAATATCAAAGTTGTTGTAACGCCGTTTTCGGAGAATAATTAAAGGTCATGGTAGCGTTAAAGAGTGGAATTTCATCTCGCGAATTTTGTCTCGTTCTTATTAAATGTTAGATTATCCGCTGCGGACAATAACTCTTCTACTTTTCATATAATATTCAATGATAATAAATAACATTTAATTGCATTCGTTTGGCTTTCTTTATTTCGAAAATAAAAAAATATATACCAGGGTGAGATTTCACCCATGACAACATCAACGTGATTTTCTTTGATGCTTTTTTTAAAAGTTCAAATATTTTGTCGACTCGCGGGATATTTATAATCGGAGTCGCGTCGCGTTAATTAACACGTGCTCCTCTGAGCGGATCGAATGCTCACCGACGGCCACTGTCAATGCCACGAGCAAATGTTCGGAGCGGACGGGATACTGAATTGAGAAGCAGGATGAAGGGAACGGGCAGCGATACATCATGCGTCTCCAGACATGTCAAATTGTTT
Source organism: Harpegnathos saltator (assembly GCF_003227715.2). Taxonomy (NCBI): domain Eukaryota; kingdom Metazoa; phylum Arthropoda; class Insecta; order Hymenoptera; family Formicidae; genus Harpegnathos; species Harpegnathos saltator. Next base: position 418,734 of record NW_020230534.1, on the reverse strand, counting down.
ATTATAGAAGAGACTTTGATACGGCAATATTCGAAGATTTAATACTTAATACGTACTTTTATTTTTTTCTGCTCCCCCCCACTCTTTTTAGACCATCGGACATAGTCTGGCATAGAGATGACAACTGTGATTGCAGCACGGATATAAACCGCCTGAAAATGGATGTAGCATGGACTTCCACCACATACAGATTTTACCACCGAGACCTGAAAGTGGATGTACTATCGTAGTTCCCCTCTCAAAATGGATGCAGATGGCGTCCTTTTCCAGTGCGAAAAGTTGGTATCGCAGAAAATGTCGTGTTGGCCGCTCTCAGGTTTCTCTCTGGTATTATATAGAAGTCTGTGTTCGGAAACAACATCTCTAGTGCTATTCTGAGCGCACGGCGACTACAGAGAGAGGCATTGGCTGCGTTCAGTAGAACAAAATGATCAGTGAACGCTTAGTGATTATTATCTGTGATTGGAGCATTCTTTTAGATTCTTCTTAGACCCAGAAGTATTTACCAATCAGGAGCGAGAATCACTAAGCGCTCACTGATCATTTTGTTCTACTGAACGTAGCCATTGGCCGCGTTCAGTAGAACAAAGTGATCAGAGAGCGCTTAGTGATTATTGTCTGTGATTAGAGCATTCTTTTAGATTCTTCATAGACCCAGAAGTATTTATCAATCAGGAGCGAGATTCAGTGGAAAATCTAGTAATGTTGTCCAACTGTTGAGTCTGTTGAATGCGGCCATTGTTACTTGTACCTAGTGGTATAAACTGGAGGTCTCTCAAAGTCAAAGATTGCTATCCAAGGACTGTCCCTGAAACTTTGTGCTGGTATCGTGGACAAGAATAAGCCTCTCATAGAAATAGCGAAGGATGAGTTGAAGGAGTGGGGCTATGAGGCACCTTTATCTGCATTTATGCAAGTTCTTACCTATAGATATAGATATTGGTCTTAAATAATTTTCACATCCTGCTTGTGATGCCTATTATTAATTCTCTTCTGTTATAGACAAATATCACATATATTGAAAGAAATTTCCAACGTAATTTATGTTTCTTGTTATGAACTGTAATGTATCTTTTTTCCAGTTCAATATTTGCCCGAAATCGGTGCGCAGCCACGGCGAGTCCTGCGGAACATCTTCCACGCGAACGTCAATGCTTACGTATTTGACATTTCGTATGTCATTTTTTGTCTACGTTGTAAGTCACTGCGCAGACGTGCTCCGCAGGCAGAGCAACAGCTTTCATCCTTCTCAAGTCAGAATGCGTTCCGAAAGTTACTAAAAAAAGCTCACTAACTATTATGTCCGCGAGTGTACACACCTACGCGTGTAGAGGGATGCTTCCAAATATATATCGTTCCTTTTATTCTTTATCTAATGCTTAGAATTCATATACTCTATTAACAATTGTATATACATATACATATATCCATCGTCAAGAATCGACCTTGAATATTTTCAAATTCATTACTCTGATACTCTTTTCGACATGATCCTTTGAAGAAGTAACGTGTGCGTGAACGAATATTGGCTGAAATAATGGGAAAATAAATGAGACAAGAATGACAATGCTCAGAAAATGGGAAAATCGCGTTATTGCCATATGCTACTTGATTCACTCGCTCTCGGAACCGCTTTCGCCGCTTGCGCTGCCGGTATCGCTGCCACTACCGCTAACGGATCTTGATCTCGACTGCGAACGTGACTTCGATCTGGACTTGGAACTTGATCGAGATCGCGGTGACGGTGATTTGGCAGGGGATACGGAGCGCGACCTCGACGCAGATTTGGATCGCGATCTTGACCTAGATGAGTTCCTAGACTGAGGACTACCAGACCTCGATCGTGATCTAGACAGCGAATGCGACGCGGAGCGCGATCGAGAACGCGATCTAGACTTGGACGGTGAACGTGAGCGAGATTTTGATCTCGATGCGGATTTCGAGCGAGATCGCGATTTCCTGCTGGAAACCCGCGAGGACGGTCTCGATGATGCCTGGGAACCCACCTCGTTCTCTCCTTCGGAACCTACGAGATTTGCGTTGGTATTAGCCGTGGTAGATTCTTTTCAAAATATATGGCAAAGAAACAATACGTAACGAACGCATTGAGTTGCAAACCTTTTCCATCAGCTTTCTCCACCTCCTGTTGAATCTCTTGTTCCTCCTCTTCTTCCTCTTCATCTTCGTCATCTTCTCCTGGTGGTTCCAATTGCTTCTCTCGGTATCTTTGCATTCTGAATTCGATAGCGTTTAGCGGTCGATGACGCACTATCAAGCGCGTGTTATTCGGCTGCTGCCCAGCTTTCTGACGACGTTTACTCAGCCGCACGCGTGTCTCTAGCTCGTTATAATAGACCTACGTTGTACGAGACAATTGGTCATGAGACTGATAACATATATGTAATATAACGCTATTATTCCACAATGATGTATATACCCCATCTTGTCTTATCACGAGGAAATAATTCTCTTCGTATCCTTTGGAAGCTTTGCTCTTGACGTTCCAATTATATTCCCTCGCCATTTTGTATTCATATTCCTCCTCATCAGCGTAGTCAATACCAGCGGTAAAGTCCCGTCGGCGCTTATCTAACGTTTCCTCTAGTGGCAAAAAGTATGCCACAAACTGTTCGCCACTTTCATCCATCACACCCCTACAAAATTCATTGTGCATCATCTTGTGCAATAAAGTAACAATCTCGCATGGAACTCGCCATCTAAGAGTTAAGACTAAAATTGCATATATATTTTGTGCTTACCGTATCATAGCTTGAGACATTTCTTCAATCTGCGCAGGTACAGAGCGTCCAGATGGTGCAGGATCAGAATCAAATATAACTTGAGCACATGGATATTTCCACAACTACAATTTGAAAACACAGATAAACAAAGGATAATACCATAATAGATATTGTAATGTTTACGTTAAGACATTATTGTAAAAGTACCTTAAAGTCTGGATATACTGGTAGTATCTCTACAGGTATTACATTTGGTTTGCTGTAATGCCTTTCAATTGGCTTCTTATTGTCTTCAAATGTCTTTTCTATAGCCTTTATTTGACTCTCACGGTCCATATATAATGTTTCCTCCTGATTGAAAATAAGTAAATATGTCAAAGGAAATATGCAAATATTGTATACAACATAAGTAATCTTAAGTAATAAGTATATCATACCTTAAAGTTCTTCTTAATACTATAACCAACTTTAGCTTCAACCTTATCTACACTCTGTGGTTGAAATCTGGTAGTTTCTGTAGAAATATATTCAGTACGTCTAAGCCAAGATACACTTCTAGCATGATGTCTGGATCTCTTAGAGTCTTGTGGTGTAAGAACATCTTCCTCAAGTAGCTTCTCATCAGCTGGATCCAACTGCGCATTAGGATCCCCTGCATATGTATCCTTGTTTATCAGATCAATCTCGACACCCAAATCATGTTCTGTCAGTACTTCGTACTTGTAATTCCGCTCTAACGATGTCGGATTGTAACGAATAAATCTATATTGCAAAATAACAGGCTATTATTAAAGAAATAGACATATACATGTCAATACAGAGTTTCACATTTTGCTGTTTACCTGGATGGCTCAAAGGGATATGTTATAAATTTCGGATCAAATGGAATGTCCGGCAGTGTATTGCAATATTTAACACGACATATTAATTCGGACCTAGAGCAAAAAGAGACCCGACGTATCAATGTCCTCATTTACCTCTATTAATTACTCAATTAATTACTCAATTTACCTCTATTAAAATTACTTGAAGCGACTTACCTCTTCTCCGCTGGCCTAGCCGGATGTTTATCTCTCTCGGTTTGATTGGTTTGAATAGTAGGTGCCATATTATATTGCTCTACGCATGGAAATCATAAATATAATTATTCAGAGATCACATAGCACATATAATTAATATAATTATTCAGAGATCACATAGCACATATATTAGTGAATCAAAAAACTATATACAGACAAACAGGGAGTCCTATTCCTAACTCCCACTTGAGTCCCATTGTTTTACTGGTGACAGAACTGATTAGTTCGCCTTTGGCTTGGTCGAGAGGCCGAGGGCGACACAGCCGATCCTGCCAACATCATGGACCATAGACAGGGCAGGTTTCCAACTCCTTGGTAAATTAACTAAAGCCAGCGGCACATGGTGCTTGTTTTCGTGCTGGATTGCTTGCTGGATGAAAATACTGCGTTTTGATTGGTACATTCCCGAAGATGGATGGAAATGCACCAATCAGAACGCGATATTTTCATCTAGCAAGCAATCCAGCACGAAAACAAGCACCGTATGCCGCTGGCTTAATAGCTGAGAGGAACGTGAGAGCGGCCAACACGGTGTTTTCGACGACACCGACTTTCCGCACTGGGAAAGGTCGCCATTTGCATCCATTTTAAGAGGGGAACTACGATGCTACATCCACTTTCAGGTTTCGGCGGTAAAACCTGTATGTGGTGGCAATCCATGCTACATCCATTCCGGATATTTTTCTTTAAATATTGGACACTATTAACACGTTGACTGCCAACTACGAGATATCTCGTAGGTTGTTTACTTGCCCAGGACGCCTAACTACGAGTTATCTCGTCCCTTCATTACTTGCCATATTTGTACAGCTACGAGGAAACTCGTAGCAGTGACAGTGTAAATATGAATAGATGGCCTCAGGAAAGAGAAAAAAAAATGTTTTTTTAAAAGAAAACATTTTTTACGCTTTTTGATTATTACTATGTACTATTATTAAAGTTTTTAATAATATAACATGATTAAATCAAATTGGCTCTTTAAACCGGAATCGTGAAAAATTCCGTGGCAGTCAACGTGTTAACAAACGTGTTAAATTTTTATAACACGATATAATTTTTACTTTTAAAAGTTTATGTACATATATATCTTACAAAAAAAATAATTTGATAAGTTTTACTTAAAAACTTATGTTATGTACGTAATATTTAAAAATATATTTTTTTGTAATATTGGACACCATTAACAAACGTGTTAAATTTTTATAACACGATATAATTTTTACTTTTAAAAGTTTATGTACATATATTATAAAAACTTATGTTACGTATATAATATATATCTTAAAAAAGAAAATAATTTGAATTTGAGATTTCTAAAAATATTAAGTTAAGTATACAATAATCATATATATATATATACAGGGTGTTTGATAGCTGATCATGCAGACGAAAGTTGGAGATAGATGAGGTGTAGTCGAGAAGAAAAGTCATGTACCATAATGTCAAATTGGCAATAGTTATCGAGTTAATAATTAAAACATATGAGCCAACGAGCGCGTAGAGAGCGGAGGGCGACCGCAGTAAGCATATAGACATTTTATACAGGCGGAGTCAGCGAGTGACGATAGGCGAGCGCGCGCGGCGAGGGGCAACGTAAACAACAAGAGGCGAACGCGCGCGACGAGGAGCGAGCGAGTGCGAACGACGAGGAGCGAGCGAGCTATAAGGAAAAAGCTATAAAGAAAAAGCTTTTTCTTTATAGCTTTTTCCTTATAGCTCGCTCGCTCCTCGTTGTTCGCGCTCGCTCGCTCTTCGTCGCGCTCGCTCGCCTCTTGTCGCTTGCGCTCGCTCACTCCTCGTCGTTCGCGCTCGCTCGCTCCTCGTCGCGCGCGTTCGCCTCTTGTTGTTTACGTTGCCCCTCGCCGCGCGCGCTCGCCTATCGTCACTCGCTGACTCCGCCTGTATCAAATGTCTATATGCTTACTGCGGTCGCCCTCCGCTCTCTACGCGCTCGTTGGCTCATATGTTTTAATTATTAACTCGATAACTATTGCCAATTTGACATTATGGTACATGACTTTTCTTCTCGACTACACCCCATCTATCTCCAACTTTCGTCTGCATGATCAGCTATCAAACACCCTGTATATATATGTTAGGTTTCTCAGTTGGTGCTACTGTTCTAATATATCACTTCTTTTGTACAGTAGAAAAGTGTTGCAGAGTTTTATTATAGTTATAAGTTTTACTTGTAAAAACTTATGTACATATATATATAATAAAAAAAATAATTTTAGTTTGATACTTCTAAAAATAACACAATACGTGTTGCGCTTGTACTTGGCGCCTTTTTTTACCTTTCTGTTTAAAAAGGTAAGTTTTATATAATATTAAATATACGTATGTTTCACGTATAACGTGACTGACTTGGAGTACTCCGTGCCCACGGTGTTATTCATAACGATGCATTCATACTTTTCCTGATCTATTACATCGGATTCGATAATCTGCAAGGCACCTGAAACATAAAATGTGATATTCTCGAACAGCGTTCCTCTCAGGATTTTCTTGCCCAAAGAAAGATCAATGATGCGATCGCAGATCTCGTGTATGTCATGTCAATAGAGACAGTTTGAATTCGGCATAATGATTCTTGGAACAGACGTAAATAAGTATTGTGAAGTTTGAAGCGAGTCTCTCACAGGCATGCTTTGAAAACACGAGTTGTTTTCATTTTCAGCTAACGGATGACGCAGGCATCAACACTGATCGGCAAGGTGGGGGGTAACCGTGCCTCCCTGATTGTTTGGTTTCGTACGCTTATATATGACTCCGTGATTGCGGAAAGGACATTGCGCCTCGGGCCGCCGAACGATGCGCATACCGCGACGCAGAGTACGAGTGTCGATAGTCGTATCGGTTAATACGCGTTTCTTTGTTCCCGAATCTTACTTGCGCGAGTGTTAGAGCTAGAGTCAGTGTCGTCGCCAGTGCTACGATGGAGTATCCAGGGGTGCTGCGACGGAGTAACCAGAAGGAGGACGTCGGATCGAGAAGTCAGGATGGAGAGAGGACTTGGAGCGCGCCGAGAGGCGTGGACAGCGATACATCATGTATGGTATTCGAGGTATCTCGAGTTATTATTACGCAGGATTTTTCTGATTTTAACGGACCTTACTCGAAGTAAGGACATACCCGAGTCGAAATTAGATCAGCATTCATAGTTTATCATCTGAAAAATGATAAAATAGCTTGAGATTTGATTATTCGTTAACCTAATTTCACGTAACATGAGTTCTGCTTTTCTTTTCTTATAAAATATGAATGTCTATTCAAGCAAGGTTGCTGAGGCAAGCTAAAGTTTATGAATACAAATTTTTAATTATGTTTTCAATAAAAAGTTGCACATAATTTAGAAAATTATGAATAATGATCTTAGAATCTGATATAAATTTTACAAGTGTTGATTTTTATTCGTCTAATAATGCTCAGATTGCTGTTTTCGTTTAGAATCTGCTAGAATGTCCGTTTCTTATTCTTGTTTATCTTTCTTATTGTATCCGAATCTGAATTAAAATCTCTATTAGTGAAACAGCATTATTAGACATAACCGTTGTCTTTGCCTTTGCAGCTTCATCTCTTTTGAGAGCTACAATTCTCATCATTCTCATTAGAAAAAAGAAAAGAAAAAAAAAGAGAAGAAAAAAAGAAAAAAGAACTTTAAGAATGATGAGAATAAAAAGTGTTTTTCATCTCCCATTTCCTCTAATTCTTACATGATTATTTAATCCTTATATATTTATCTCACGCGTTCTAACAAAAACAGTTCTATTTACGTTTTTATCTTTGTTCTCTTTCTTGCGCTGTTAAGCGAATATATAATCAACATCAACAAAAATTGCTCATTTAAATTAAGAATATAAGGATTAAGTACATATACATTATCGAGATAAACGAGTATTAAATAACTGCGGAATACGTCGCTGTTGAAGACTCATCATGGGCGAGACTGCAAGAGTAGCCAGATGTAACGTTCAGGTAGGACAAAGCTTGTTCACTATTGCACATCTAGATATTCTGCATAGATTTTTCAAATTGGATGCAATTTGCAGGATTAATGTAGAATTAATATTTCGACTCGGGAAAGACTTTTTTTTATCAAATCCTAACTTGTAGAAAACTATCGATTTGAATGTCGGCAAGAAAAAACGGAGATACTTTTGTTAGATATTTGACAAAACGCCGGATCGGTATTTATCCAATGCTTAAAAAATAACACTGAGAACGTTTCAGTTGGATGAATCAATTTTCGTTACTTTCCGTTTGCGGTTTTCGATCGTTAGCGGCAATTCAGAGACGAAGAGAGAGGAGAGCGAGAAAAAGAGAGAAACGTCTTGCCAGAATTTCTGCAGACCGGTCCATTTTGACAGAATCGGTATTAAAATATTAGACGTAGAGAAAATAAGAATGAAAAAAATTTTTTATATTAGTTAGTACAGAAAGTCCGACGTACTTTTGTCAAATAGAGATGAGTACCAAATTTTCTACAAGTTAGGACTAGGATAGAGAAAACGTCAAATCTTTTGCGACGATGGAATTAAACAGCGATATAAATTTTGATTTACGATATTAATCGATATTCGATTTCCGGTACTGATTTACTCTTTCATTTCTCAATAAGAAAAAAAAAATTCATACGAATCGTTCATTTATCCGCGTTAATTTGATGAATAATTAATTATATATTGATCGGTCGGTAAATTAAATATTGATCGGTCTTCAATTTTCGGTACTAACTGATTCTCTAATTTCTTCATAAGAGAATAAAAATTGATACGAATCGTTCTTTTATTCGACTTAATTTGTTGAATAAATTAGTGGGGTAAGTACCTGCAAAATGAAAACAACTTGCCATTGCACTAGGACAATTTTCTTGACATTGATTTATGGTATTGATCAGTCTTCAGTTTTCAGTACTGATTTATTTTCTCACTTTTTTATAAGACAAAAAAAATTGATACGAATCGTTCGTTTATCCGAGTTAATTTGTTGAATACGTTTAGAGCGGTAAGTACCTGAAAAATGAAAACAAATTGTCATTGCACTTGGACAATTTTTTGACACTGATTTACGGTATTGATCGATATTCGATTTTCGGTATTGATTTACTCTTTCATTTCTCTATAAGAAAAAAAAAATTCATACGAGTCGTTCATTTATCCGCGTTAATTTGATGAATAAATAAAATATTGATCTGTCTTCAATTTTCGGTACTGATTCTCTAATTTCTTTATAAGAGAATAAAAATTGATACGAATCATTCTTTTATCCGACTTAATTTGTCGAGTAAATTAGTGGAGTAAGTACCTGCAAGATGAAAACAACTTGTCATTGCACTGAGACAATTTTCTAACGCTGATTTATAGTATTATAGTATTATATGATTTATAATATCCGGTTTTCGATATTGATTTAGTCTTTGATTTCTCTATAATAGAAAAAAAGATTGATACAAATCGTTTGTTTATCCACGTTAATTTGATGGATAAATTCGATATTGATCGGTATTCGATTTTCGGTCCTGATTTCCTCTTTCATTTTTCTATAAGAAAAATAAAAATTCAGACTAATTGTTCATTTATCCGCGTTAATTTGATGAAAAAATTAGAAATTGAACGTTCTTCGATTTTCGCTACTGATTTATTTTCTCATTTTTTAATAAGACAAAAAAAATGATACGAATCATTCGTTTATCCGAGTTAATTTGTTGAATAAGATTAGAGGGGTAAGTACCTGAAAAATGAAAACAAACTGTCATTGCACTTGGACAATTTTTTGACACTGATTTATGGTATTAATCGATATTCGATTTTCGGTACTAATTTTTATTCTTTCATTTCTCTATAAGAAAAAAAGAATTCATACGAATCGTTCATTTACCCGCGTTAATTTGATGAATAAATTAAATATTGAGCGGTCTTCAATTTTCGGTACTGATTTATTTTCTCATTTTTTTATAAGAAAAAAATCGATACGAACGTTCGTTTATCCGAGTTAATTTGTTGAATAAGATTAGAAGGGTAAGTACCTGAAAAATGAAAACAAATTGTCATTGCACTTGGACAATTTTTTGACACTGATTTATGGTATTAATCGATATTCGATTTTCGGTACTGATTTTTACTCTTTCATTTCTCTATAAGAAAAAAAAATTCATACGAATCGTTCATTTATCCGCGTTAATTTGATGAATAAATAAAATATTGATCGGTCTTCAATTTTCGGTACTGATTTATTTTCTCATTTTTTTATAAGACAAAAAAAATTGATACGAATCGTTCGTTTATCCGAGTTAATTTGTTGAATAAGATTAGAGGAGTAAGTACTTGAAAAATGAAAACAAATTGTCATTGCACTTGGACAATTTTTTGACACTGATTTATGGTATTAATCGATATTCGATTTTCGGTACTGATTTTTACTCTTTCATTCCTCTATAAGCAAAGAAAAACTTCATACGAATCGTTCATTTATCCGCGTTAATTTGATGAACAAATTAAATATAGATCGGTCTTCAATTTTCGGTACTGATTTATTCTCTCATTTCTTTATACAAACAAGACAAGTAAAATTGATACGTATCATTCGTTTATTCGAGTTAATTTGTTGAGTAAATTAGAGGGATATATACCTGAAAAATGAGGACAAATTGTCATTGCACTTGGACAATTTTCTGACACTGATTTATGGTATTAATCGATATTCGATTTTCGGTACTGATTTACTCTTTCATTTCGCTATAAGAAAACAAAAAATTAATACGAATCGTCCATTAACCCGCGTTTATTTGATGAATAAATTAGGTATTGATCGGCCTTCGATTTTCGGTACTGATTTATTCTCTCATTTCTTTATAAGAGAAGAAAAGTTAATACGAATCTTTCGTTTAACCGAGTTAATTTGTTGTGTAAATTACAGCGGTAACTACCTGAAAAATAAGAACAAATTGTCATTGTACTTGAACAATTTTCTAACACTGATTTACGGTATTGATCAATATTCGATTTTCGGTACTGATTTATTCTTCCATTTCTCTATAAGAAAAAAAAATTCATACGAATCGTTCATTTATCCGCGTTAATTTGATAAATAAATTAAATATTGATCGATCTTCTATTTTTGATACTGACTGATTCTTTAATTTCTTCATAATAGAATAAAAATTGATACGAATAGTTCTTTTATCCGACTTAATTTGTTGAGTAACTTAGTGGGGTAAGTACCTGCAAGATGAAAACAACTTGTCATTGCACTTGGACAATTTTCTTGACATTGATTTATGGTATTGATCAGTCTTCGGTTTTCGGTACTGATTTATTTTCTCACTTTTTTATAAGACAAAAAAAATTGATGCAAATCGTCCGTTTATCCGAGTTAATTTGTTGAATAAGATTTGAGGGGTAAGTTCCTGAATAATAAGAACAAATTGTCATTGCACTTGGACAATTTTTTTACTGATTTATGGTATTAATCGATATTCGATTTTTGGTACTGATTTATTCTTTCATTTCTCAATATGAAAAAAAAAATTCATACGAATCGTTCATTTATCCGAGTTAATTTGTTGAATAAGATTAGAGGGGAAAGTATCTGAAAAATAAGAACAAATTGTCATTGCACGTGGGCAATTTTTTGACACTGATTTATGATATTAATCGATATTCGATTTTCGGTACTGATTTACTCTTTCATTGTACTGTAAGAAATGAAAAAATTGATACGATTCGTTCATTTATCCGCGTTAATTTGATGAATATATTAAATATTGATCGGTTTTCAATTTTCAGTACTGATTTACTTTTTCATTCCTGTATAAGGAAAGAAAAAAATGGATATAAATCGTTTATTTATCCGCGTTAATTTGATGAAAAAATTAGGTATTGATCGGGCTTCGATGTTTAGTACTGATTTATTCTCTGATTTCTTTATAAAAGAAGAAAAATTGATACGAATCATTCGTTTATTCGAGTTAATTTGTTGAGTAAATTAGAGGGGTAAGTACCTGGGAAATGAGAACAAATTGTCATTGCATTTGGACAATTTTCTGACACTGATTTGTGGTATTAATTGATATTCGACTTTCGGTACTGATTTACTCTTTTATTTCGCTATAAGAAAATTAATATGAATCGTCCATTAATCCGCGTTAATTTGATGAATAAATTAGGTATTGATCGGTCTTCGATTTTCGGTACTGATTTATTCTCTCATTTCTTTATAAGAGAAGAAAAATTGGTACGAATCGTTCATTTAACCGAGTTAATTTGTTGTGTATATTACAGCGGTAACTACCTGAAAAATGGGAACAAATTGTAATTGGACAATTTTCTGACACTGATTTATGGTATTAATCGGTATTCGATTTTCGATACTGATTTATTCTTTCATTACTCTATAAGAAAAGGAAAAATTGATACGAATTGTTCATTTATGCGCGTTAATTTTTTTTTATTATATATAAGTGGTCCATGGGACGATTAAATATTCGAATACATGTTGCCGTATCAAAGTCTCCTCTATAATAAACGATTTGATACGTCTGGAGATGCATGATGTATCGTTGCCCGCATCCCATTCCCTTCGTCCTGCTTCCCTGTATAAAATGTCGAATTGTAACATATTAAGAAAAGTCGAATTGTAACATATTAAAAAGTATTGACATTTTGAATATGTCTAAATTCTGAATCTTTTTGATCCGAAGAAAAGGATTGAAAAGTATTAGTTCCCATTAAATTTTACTGCGCTAAATACAAGACGGTCTCTTTCGCCCAGGTGCCTCACCAAGGAAATTTCTCTGGTACGCTAAATCCCGTAAAGCCCGTATCAGACTATAGATTGGGATTGAGATTAGATTGAAATTTGACCAATTGAAAAAGAGAAAATAATCTCAAGTATAGTAAACTTACTCCTGATTGGTTAAATTTCAATCCAATACTCAATTCCAATTCGTAGTCTGATACGGGCTTTAGGCCATCAGTCTTTGTAGTACAATCTCGTCGGTGCATAAGGTTTATATTACCTACATATTTTGAATACATACATATTTTGACACATTTTCTTTGGATATTATATCAAACGGATTTTGCACGTAATATCCTTCGGATCACAAAGACATTATTATTATGATCATTTTGATTTGTTTGATATTCATTAAGAATTATCTAGATCGCAACCGCCATGTTGAACGACTAAATTGTCGTGTGAAATGTTTCAATTTTCACAAATTCATATGAAATTTTTCATTTTTCACTAATTCACAAAATTCACTTTCACTCTTCACTAGTTCACGCTAGGGAAAAAATTCATGACCGCTGCTCTGAGCAGCTGCAACGCTTTTCGAATCATCTATGTTGGCGCGCTTTTACTCCTCAGATTTCTGTCATTAATAACTCGATAATTATTGCGAATCTCGCAAAATGGTATGGGACTTTTATGTTTGTCTCAACTTAATCTACTCTCACATTTCGGGTTGGCAGCTAATTACCGTACACTTCGTATGATCTCCATGATATTAATCATACACAATGTCAATTCTTTTTTTCTTGCACATGTTAACATGTTAATTCATGTTATAAACGCGTAACAATGTGCAAGACCGTACTTGTCATTGGCCGCGTTCAGTAGAACAAAGTGATCAGAGAGCGCTTAGTGATTATTGTCTGTGATTGAAGCATTCCTTTAGATTCTTCATAGACCCAGAAGTATTTACCAATCAGGAGCGAGATTCAGTGGAAAATCTAGTAATGTTGTCCAACTAGTGGGTGCATTCAGTACTACACCGCTCACTGAGCGCTAAGTGAGCTCTTGCATCTGATTGATATATATTTTTTAAATCTAAAGGAATATACCAATCAAATGTAAAAGCTCAGTGAGCGGTTGTAGTACTGAATGCACCCATTGAGACTGCATTCCGATATTTACTGTCAGTACTGAAAATCTATAGCATATGTGACACAAACTATATATTTTCAGTACTGGTAGTGAATATCGGAACTCAGCCTGAGTCTGCTGAATGCAGCCACTATGTCCGCGAGTGTACTATCTTACACTTTCCGACTAAAAAAAACAGACCATAAATCTCTGTAATACCGGCATGACAGATTTCTTAACCTCGCGTATGTCATTTTTTAACAATTTATTTCTCGCACAGTAGAGCCGAGCGGCGATTTTAATTTTCAGATTCGGCTTCTACACGTCAAAATACACAAGATAGGTGAGTTTGAGCGAAATCCAAGATGAGGCTCGTCTTCTAAATAATTATCCTTTTTTTCTTGCAAAATCATGTTCTACACACCAAAATACACAATTGTGCAAAGTTTCTACGAAATTGGTGAGGAGGCCCATATTCTTCACAATTATCCTAATTTCTTTGAATTTTCAAAGTTTCTTTGTCAGTAAATCTTTTTTGTATTTATTAAAAAGGTTAATAAAAACAATTTTTCATAATTGTTATTTATTAATTATAAAGAATCAGTATTTTTATGATTAATTAGTTGGAGATGTATCAGATTTTAAAAGTAAATTTTAATATTTTTTAATATAATAACAGAGGTGTTGTAAGAGATTATAAAATTGATTTAAGATTCATATTATTGAATCATATCTTTATATAAAAATATTATCTCAGATGTATGTAGAATGATAAATAAAATATTAAAAAATAAGAAGGCATGTATACAAGGGAAAATATAAAGTTAATATTTTACAGCTTAATATAGATAAATTTAATGCTTCAATAGGAGAGTGTATATATTTATATAAAGCATAATGCCAAATTAAATTAACAATTTGTGAATAGATTAAGCACATTTTGACAGATACAATTTTGCATTTGCTAAACAAGTTGACAAAATTTTTCAACCTTTTTGTAAGAATATCAACAATGATATGGACTTCAAAAAATTAATTCTTCATAAACACAAGTTTACAATGTTCACAGTGCGTAGATAAAATATACACGATGAAAATATATATATATAAAAGTATTTGACATTATTTTAATTGTTGAAGGATTGGATATTGTTTAATAAAATTTTATCTTATATTGAATTGTAATAATAATCTGATTTGTAATTACATACAATAAAGTAACATTGCGTACTTGTTACAAAATAATGTAAATGGACGGTTCTATATAACAAAAGCCATTGTGTTTTACAATATTACAAAACTTCTTAATCCTAATTATAAGTTGCTGGCTTACTTGATTGGAACGGAGTACTGATTGCAGAATAAATTGAAATCCTTCTTTTGCTTTCAGCTCATCGCTATTTAGTTAATAGATAATATAAGAAGGGGTCACCTCAAAAAATATGCCCTACTTATTCATCAGTCTAAAGTTAATCTATAATATACATTCTTATTCAGTTATCTTACTTCTTATTATCTCCTTTGTTTCTTATTATATCGTTCATTAAGTACAATTTTTTTTAATACAATTCAATATGCAATCAAATTATTTTTCTTTCTTGTATAAGATTAAATGAAAAGAAAAAAAATATTAAGAAAGATTAATGTACGTCTCCGCAATTGCATTAATAAATTAAGGAAAATATTTATAGAATTTTTTACTTTCTTATATAAATTTTTAAGCACAGACATATAAAGATATCTCGATTGTAAATTATCAGATTACATATATTCGAGAAATGTACATACATTTAAACGAAGCTTTTAATAGAATATTCTTTGCATATGAAATTGTTATACACATTTTATATATATATATATGCATATATATACATATACATATACACATATACATATTTGCATTATATTTTATTGTATAAATTATTGCACTTTTCAAACGTCAATCTACAAAGAGTATCACTGATTCAAGTAATTTTCTTTGCTCACATAAAAATATTAAATGTATTTTTGCTCAGGAAATGTTTGATAGAGCATGTAATTTAACTTTGATTTTGTTTTATACATAAAGTAAAGGTATTTATAACATGTATATTTAACAATTTGTGTGTGTGTGTGTGTGTATATGTGTGTATGTATGTGCGCATGCATATGTATGTGCACATGTATGAAATGTGTCATTTGTTGAGTACCTTTCAATTTTAAAATATAACGATAAAAGAAGACACAGATTGCATTGACAATAAAATTTTATGAAACTTAACAGCTAAAATAAGGGAAATTATTCATAAATCAAATATCAAATTTTTGTACGCTTGTGCAATCAAGAATTCATTTGATTTTAACATTTCCTATTAATAGAAACGATGATGTCAACACACTCTGCCAAATGTACATATGCATAAATATATTAAGATAATTAAATTCGTCTCTTTAGTCTTCACAGGAATATCACAATCATTTGTAAATTTTATATATGTATTTCTCTCCTGAAATAACGTGATGTATTAATCTTTCATCTTTAAAAAAATCGTATTAATTACTAATTTAATTTTAATTTATCTTAATTTCTCACCAGAGTTCATTAAGAAAGATTAAGAGAAAGAAGAAAAGTCGCATTTATTAAAAATTTATTAAAGATTAATTAAAAATTTATGTCATTATTTCAGGAAAGTAATTAATCAAATTTTCAATCTAACTTACAAGTTATATGTCCACGTTCCTTTTGCCGATTGAATATAACGAAGTGGCGCAATTGTATTCCTAACATCCAGACTTTTTGATCTTCTCACGCAGTCTTGGCTTAGAACTCTGCATCCCTGGCTTAAAATAACATTGTTGTAGTTACCGCGAGGAATGCTGTCACTGCTCGCTACACGTCTGACATCGTTGCTCTTTCTCTCCTCGTAATTTTCCGGCGGTAAATTATCTAATACGGAGTCTTTAATTTTATACACGGATTGATTATTTCTGAGCAATCTCGGGCTCGGGTCAATCGAGACGGTTTTCGGGCTGTGTGTTGAGCAAACTTTTTCGGCACATCCATTGCGTGGGATTTGAGATTTTTCGTTATTTTCGTCGAATAACTGACGGTCGATTACATAATGCTCGTGATTGTTGTAATTTCCATCACTGTCAATATACTGATTAAGAGTTATCGTTGAATCAAGTGAATCGGAGAATTCCGGACTGGGAACGGAAGATATGCTGCTGATATGAGAGAAAGCGACCGTCCCCTGTGAGTTTTGGGGACGGTGTCAGAAACATCATTCCTCTAGTTCATCCATTCGATTTCTAACGGCCATCTCTACTACTTCCAGACTCGGGTAGTCTAACTCTTTGACCAGACACAATACAGCAGATAATATATTCGAATTCTAAAGAAAGAAAAATAAGAAAACGGAAAAGTACTATTAATACATAATACAAATGTATCAGATTCGATAATCGTATTATATTTTAAGATAACACACCCTTGTTACTGGTCGTCTGTGATAATGAAATTGAGATCTGCATTTTTCTTTATCAGTATGTCTCACCCAACCAGGTACTTGAGTAGTATCTTCCTGTGGACATTAAAACGCATTAATTTTATGAAGCATTCTTGCGGATATTGTGATCTTCTACTTTGTTTAGTTAGCCTATGTTCACACTGACCGTTTAATTTTATACTAAATTATTTTTCTGGATGATACGCATATAAACGATCGTACATCAGTACAGTATATCTTGATGCGTATAGAATCAGTTTAGTATCTTGTTGTCTACATGTATCATCAAAATTACAACAATTTAATAGAAAGTATTAACAACTACGTCAATTTTTTTAATAGTAATTACGTTATCTAATAGAAAGTTTGTTACATGTATCAAACAATTGTAAACAAGCATTGTGAATAAATTTTGTGATCGTATCGGACTTATCGTATGACAAGAATAATATACAGGGTGGCCTAAAAATCAGTCTTTAATCTTCAAATCTTCCAAAATTAAAAACTTTCTTTTTCAAGTGACATATGTTTACAATTTTTTTTGTATAGTACTCTCAAAAATTTGAAATAATAACCGTTTTTTAGATCACTATATAATTATCTTGAATGTCTTACTCTTTCGATATTATGATGAACTGCCATTCTTCTTGTTTGTGGTGGTAACTGAGGTTGCGAGTCTTCATATTCTAATTTTATTCTCTCGTCGTAGTCATAGTTATTTCTTTCGCTCCGTCTATCATCTGCAGGTTCATTGACAGCGTATTGTGTACGGTGTTGCGGTGTTGACATATAAACACGTTGAGATACTTCGTTTCCGCCATAATCGGAATAACCTCGCCTTTCATCATATTCTCCGTTATGTCGTGATACTACCGGACGATCATCGTAATCCTAAAACATTAAGTTATAAAAATAAGTTTTATAAAAATAAATATATACAAATATAACATAAAATGTATCTACAAGCTGCATTCAAGAAAGTTTTAATTTTATAAAAACTTTGTTATCATATATAACTTACAACTGATATGTGTTAATAACTAAGATATGCAGTTATATTAAATGATGGTAAAAAAAGCTAAAAGGTAAAAATTAATTGTTAAATACTTTTCTAGTTCTAGTTTTCTAGTTATATGAAACAGCATATGTATAGCTACAAATATAATGGTATTTTAGTAAAATTTTGTATGAAATTTTTACTTAATTGTAATTATCAACTAATGAGTAATGTTATTATTATATTCTAAGAAAATCTATTTCATGCTATTTATATAATATATAATTTATATAATGAGAATAATATATGAATAATAAAAACCACGATAGTTAAGAACAAATTACTACCTTGTATCAATAATGTGCAACTATAGTGAATATACCTTGGATATTTCAAGAGTGTTAGTGGCCGCAGTTTCATTGTTGCTGCGTGACTCTGTACGCACAGTGTCATCTTTGCTCTGTTTCTTTGATTGGCCATTCTGTAGCTGTTAGTGTAATTAGATGATAAGACCAAAGTTTAAGGATTAAAATTTAAAGTAGAGATAAGATCTGAAGTTCAAACATTCAAAATTATCTGTACTGATCTGTAAACTGATTTGCTATTAATATAAAATTATTACAAATCAGGAAAAATTAGTAGATTAATTACATTTTCATATCTAAGTAGTACAAAATTGTGGCGTTAAAAATGATATTATGATAAGAAAGATTTGTGTGTGTAATAGTTATAATCTATTAATAACATAGTAGTTTAAGTTGGGAAATAATTATTAAGAAATATTTTCACTCCTATTGTATGAGATATATGACTGACCTCATATGCATACTGATTATTTTGTGAATAATGATGAGATGATGATGCATTATAATTTGCGTTCCTTCTGTCAGGGTCATATTCTTCGTGTGAGTGTTGCGTCTCATCGAAACTTCTCTAAAAGAACATCTCTATATATACATGCATTATTTTACTTTAATTATCACACAATAACTATTTCCTAAGTTACTAAATGATATATTTTAGTCACACGTACACATACAAATAAAATCAGCAAAAAGAATAAAATAAAATAAAAACTGCAGTAAGCTATGATATTACCTGATCGCTACAAGAACTGTATCTCCTAGGTTGCTCCAATTCAGTTTCTTCAATATATTCAATTGGTATTTCCTAATTTAGTAAATGTCATTTAGTATTTTAATAATTGTTAAAAATACATTTACATGAAAAATCTATTAATTTGATGTATAATTTGCATCAATGTTTATGTAAATTTTAATAGTTAAATGTGGCCATTAATTTTAATTATATTATATAATGTAAAGCAAACACAAGGATAATAATGTATAAGTAGACCCATTTTCTTTACGATAACTCATGAGAGTGGTTTTATAATAATAAATAGTATTCCATCACCGATCTTTTGTCCAATGATCTGTTATTTTATTTAAAGTGTTAATTGAATTATATTCCTACATCTGGGCTTACTGCATCTGATTGCGGAGAAGTATCCATTTCAAGAGGATGTACCAAGGGCCGTCCTATTGCCATTGCAGTTTGTATTTCTTCAGGCGATACTTCTTTATCATCTAATTTCTCAAGGTTTGGCAAAGCCCGAAGTACTGTTAATCGATATCTACAAAAACAACAGATTACAAAGCTTCTATATTTATTTCATTGCATATTACTTATTCGTTACATTGAATATTTACCCTTCTTTCTCTGCACATGGATTCTCACCAAGCCACAAATTCCGTAAATTAGGTAATCCTTGAAGATAGCAAACTTCATTTAAATCTTTGATATTATTTCTCCTAATAAATAAATCCTGAAGCTTCTGGCAATATTGAAAATCGGCAAGTGTATTAATATTATTTATACTGAAAATAAATATATATACATAATTATTTTCTTTCATTTTCACAAAAATTTATTCATTAAATTAATTGTTTTAACAATTATTTATGTAGAGGAATGAGAAATACCAATATTAGTAATTTAAATTAATATACTAAATTATACATATAATAATTTATATATTCTAATACAAAAATATGCAAACTTTATTTTACCTAATCATACTTTTTTAACTTCCTATATATTTACATGATGCATAATATGAGCATGTGAATCAAAGCAAGTTGGTATATAAATATAGGAAGAAATGATATTATTGTATTAATACATGCTTCTTTTACTTTTTTAATATTATGTGAGAAAGATCATTTTTTCTTAATAAAACAACATGCCTTAAGCACTTTGTATCTATAATAATTCATTCAGAATAAATATGTATAAATACAGAAAAAAGATACAAAGGTTCTTATTAGGAATGTTGAAATTGACATTCTGAATTTTTAATTACATATTGAAAGAGAAAGTTACATTCACAAACATAGTTTCTATGTAACACATATCTTCTCAAAACTACATCTTTATGTACAAAAATAGAAGTTATGTACACTTTCATTTCTTCTCTTGTTCTTTCACAATGACAGACTAATTTGATACTGTACCAGATAATGGTGCACATTTACTGTTACATTGAAAATATAAGAAATAATAGTTCTTTCAAATTTCTGAGTTAGATCTTTTATTAGAGATCTTTAAGAGTTCTGTTGTTTGTACGTTTCAATGTTACTCAGATGAATCACAATGAATTCAAGACACATGTAGGCAGAACAACTTCTGAAGTTGTGGGTTGTGACCATGAGTTTAATACGATCATGTCCATAGTAGGAACATGCTGCAGCCTCTGTTTTTATAAGATGAAAAATAGCTTAGATCATTGATTATATGATTAACAGAATGACTTCATTTCAATACATATATAGTTAAAATTATGATTTGCATAGTTGGTACTCAATTCTCAGAGTCTTGTATTAATATTGTAGTAAATCAAAATTATGCAACAGATTTGCCATAGTACTTTCTTTTATTTTGCTAATTGTTTATGCAATTGATTTCGATGACTTTTGACTTACCTCAATGACAATACCTCTACATTCTTCATTTTTCTTAAGATGCTAACATCTGTCAATTCTGTTCCCCTGTATAAAAGGTTACATTAACAGAACTCGATATCACAAATTTTTTTATACGATAGCTTTCCTACACAATTCACCGAGTATTTTTGCGCGTGTTTCTTTGTATGTCATATCACGGATATAGCAATTAGTCACGCTTGGCTGTTCATAATGACATTTCCTTTTTTTCCCATAGCGGCGTACAAAGATTTGATAACCTTACCGCGCGATTTTTACACAGAGAATCTGAACAAACATGTCGATCACACCGTGACGATCGAAGATCATTGAGGATTGACAGTTCGCCGTCAAAGGTTCACGTCAAACATCGACGTAAATACTCACCAGCAATTGAGTTTCTTTACGGCGGAGAAGTCAGACATTCGTGTGCGAGCCACGACCATCTCCTCGGTCAGTTTTACCATCGTGTCATTCACGTTTGGACGTCGTTGCGCGATAAAAGGTCGATGTACTTCCGCCTGATGAAAACTCCGAGTTAAATCGCTACACGAAAACGCGTATCATCACAGTAAATTTTCGAGCTAACAGACACTCACACGACTTCTATCCGTTCGCCATAATGGCTTACCGTCGACTAGTCGTGAAGTAGGCTGCCAGCGCTTTCACTGATTTCCTGCATCTGCTTGTGCGCAGTGCACCACTACGAGCATAATACATGTGAGACATCGAAGAAAATGCTCTATTACGGATAAATTCTGTGATAAGTGCATTACTGCAGTTATATACGTCGCCTCATCATCGACATTGATTCATATGTAAATTATGTGATTTATAAAAAGGTTTTACGCATACACATTTATATTATATATTGTATGCCTTTTAATCTTTTTAGAGATTTATTGAAGCCAGAAAAAAATGATTGAATTTTAAAGTGACATAAACATAATATCTATCGATTTTCCCCGACGAGATTTCCCCTTTTCTTATGGAATTTCTTTATGCTGAATTTTTATTCACATAATGTTCGTTATAGCTCCATTGATAATGTTAAAGTTAAGGAAAGAAATTGAATGTATATCTTTAAAATGTGAATAGGTTAAATGTGAATAGGTCTAAATGTGAATAGGTTAATAAATTCGACTCATTAAATATCGACATATTTTAACTTCCAATTGGAAAAACTAAAATCGCGACAAGAATATAATTAAATCGACCATGCAAATGAATCGTAAATTTTATAATGCATATCACATATCAATCGGATAATTACTACATATTATTATAGTATATTATTTTAATTTTTATTGAGCGCTAACTAAATTTAATTAATTTTTTAATAGAGAGATGAGTTTCCTTTAACAGCGTTCAACGATCAGCGAGTGTTGTTTAAATTTCAGACGCATGCGCACATTCACTTCACGTCAGTTCGTGACGAGCGTTAACCGTTCCATGTATTTCAGATTCTTCGTGCGGAAAATCGTAGATTTTTCTCGTTAGAAGTGAATCGCTAGTGCAGTCGAGTATCAGAAGCGTTGAGTCGTTATCGTCGATAAGTACAACGACATGTCAATTAACATCGCACGATATTGACGAGCCATAGTAGTGGCTGCGATATCGGTGTAACAACGGTTTTAAATCTAAATGCTATTGATGCGATGAAATGATATTCGGGATGCAAACTGGACGTTCTCTCGCGATTCTCGTTCCATTCAAGGCGAATCGCGACTACGAGGAATACCAAATTCATACTAAATGAGCGTCGTGGCAATCGTATCAGTTTTCAAAACCGCTTGTTGGATCGTCGAACGACCAAATAACTAAAACCAAAATTTCCGAAACTGATTTCGGAACGCAAAACTTGTGTTGCGTGAGTAACGGAAACGACGTGATGGCGGTAAGTGCAAATTTCGGCCATGTAAACGTGCAGACATTTTTACATTTACTCGCGACATTTGACGAGAGATATTCCCAATCAGAAAAAAAAATAAAAAAAATGTTTCTAAAAATATTAAAAAATATTTAAATAATATTTTCAAAACGTTAAAAATAATTTTAAAATTTTAGTTATTAGTGTAAAGTAAATATTAAATAAACATTAAATAAACGTTAAGTAAATATTTTTTCTTAACCATTACGATGGTGCATTATCGGTCAACGAAGAATTAATGTTAAATAAACGTTAAATATTTTTAAATAAATATTTTTTCTTAATCATTATTTTAAATGAAGAATTAATGTAAAATGTACATTAAATAAATGTTAAATAAATATTTTTTGTACAATAAACGAAAGAAATGTCAAAGAAATATAAAACAAATATTTGGAAAACATTAAAAAAATATTGTCTACTGATACGGATCCCCGAGATTGTTTTGTGCGAAAGTAAATCTCGAGTTTGTACGAATATTGGGAATGTCGAATTCATGCATGGAGAGGAAAAAGTTAGTTGAATGAATGTGGCTGTAAGCGAACCTACGTTTTGCTTGAAGGAAACAATATTTCTAGTTCTTATGAACCAAATGTTTCACAAGAACTACTGAATTAATGTCAGACGGGTCTCGTGCGTGATTTTTAAGTCTACTCGCGATAATAACGTCGACGGTATCATCGAGAGTTATACCGCGCATTTTTTTTCTCGTCGAAAGTGAAGTGTGAACTCGGGAGTGTTGGAATTGTCGAATTAATTTCGGGCGAATGTTGTGCGTGATCTTTGCGTTTATTTGTAATGATAACGCGAACGATACCACTGAGATTATTTTTACACATTTTGTTTACAAAATGTGTCGTGTGAGCACGTACAGGAGTGTCGAATTAATACCGAGCGAGAATCGTGCATAATTTTTATGCTTATTTGTAATGACAATGCAAACGATGTCAATGAGATCTTCCCGATTTCATTTTTATCAAAAATGTGTCACGTGAACGTGTACCGGAAGTGCCAAATCAATATCGAGCGAGTGTCGTAAGTGAACATTCTGCTTATTTCCGACATTGCAAACGAGACAGTGGACACGATGAGAATTTATTATTTAAAATAATTGGCAAATATCGAGCTTGTATCGGAATCGTGTGTGAAGGATCGCGCGACGAAATTGAGGTTGGGAATGCAGCGTGCTTACGGAACGACATGCATCGGTGAGTTAATTGTATTGTAAAACGCATCTTTTGGATACAATAGTTTATTTTTCATTATCGTCCAGCTCCAGTACATACAATATTTGATATATAATGATTCAATAATATTATTAAATACGAAGTACGAAACCTATCTAAACGCTAATTGTTCTAGATCGGTACTTTGTCTCGTGTTTATATAAATGAAACGCTCAATAGTTAATTTATCAATAATTATCAATATATATATATATATAATATGTATATAGATAAGTAAGCGTTTTGTTTTTCAATTTGTCGCAACTGCGAAGCGTCCGAACCTATCTGCGATAAATCAGATACCGAAATACATATTTTTTTTCTTTTTTTTTCATAAAAATTCCGCCATTACTATGCATCCGTTTGACGCGCGTGTCTCGGCTAAAGTCGTCTTTACGAAAGTCTATAGTAAAAACGTCAAGCATCGATGGGAAGACCACATTTCTTACGAAAGCTCAACACACTTGACGGGTTCGCGGACAATGCGATTGCGTTCTTTGCGTTGGAACGCCGGGCATATCCGCCGATTTTCGTGTATAATAAAAAGACATGGAATTGCAGCCTCGAAGAAACTGTAGATTCAGGTCATCGAGACACGTGGATAAATGGAATATCAGTGATTTCTCGAATACGAATTAACACGCCACCGTTAATTTTCCTTTCAGCGCACATATATGGTTCTTCATCGCTTTGACACTTTTAACGAACAAGGAAGCGACGATTGGCGCGTTAATTTTGTCATCGCTTTGTCCGCGAATTCGTTGGCTACCAACAAATGCACAAAGTAACATTTCGCTTCTGTTTCGCTGAGGGACTGTCGATGATGCAATGAATATTGTGCGACTTGGCCGTTTGGCACTCACGACGGTTGTATGCATGATAAACGTAAGGAAGTACCTAAGGTACGTCAACTGAACATGTGTTCTTTTCGTATTTATTCGATGCTGGTAACGTTTCGTGTATGTATGCGCGTGTGTGTGTGTGTATGTGTGTATGTGTGTGTGTTGATTTATTTGTTTGTTTGTCCGAATGTACGCACGTGTGTGTTCATACATATGGGTATATGCATATAAGAATCAGAAGTCGAAGGTTTTTCGAGATGATGTTTTATACTATTGCCTGGAGGTGAAAAACGGCTGTCAAAAGGAACTAATTCTTTAATGGAATTTTATTGATTCATACGATCATTCGACACTAAAATAAGTTTAAAATAAAAAATGCTATTAAATTAAAGGGTGCACTTTGGAGATATTAACAAAAAACTTTTTATTGTTTTTAAAATATCTCGGAAACGACGAAAAAAATATAAGAGAACTTTTTTGTAGGAAATAAAATTTGCCACAGAATAGGTGTATTAAAAATTTTTTTGCGATATCGGAAACCCAAGAAATAAAATTGAAACGAAATTGAAAAAGCGAAAATTTGGAAAAAACAAATTTTTTTACATTTTTGCGTACAACTTTTTTTTATCAGTCTAAGCGATTTTTTCGTTGTAAGATGAAAAAGTAGACATTCTAATGAACAAAATGCGGGGTTGAAAAAAATTTGACGACCAATAGTAGACCGAGATATCACTCACACAAGTTGAATGGTTTTAATCGGTTTTTCAGTGTTTTGCTTTTATTTTAATTTAATGTAATTTAAACTGTTTTTTATTAACTGTTAATGTCTCTAAAGTGCACCCCTTAATTTAATAGCATTTTTTATTTTAAACTTATTTTAATGTCGAATGATCGTATGAATCAATAAAATTCCATTAAAGAATTAGTTCCTTTTAAAAACACATAGACAATAGCCTATTTAGAGTATACAACATCAGAAGATACACGCATAAATTAGAGCTAGGAGACTATTCGGGCGTGAATGATATCCGATATTTGTCCTCCAACAGATATTGTGACACAAGATATGCAGATATG